>NC_048565.1:35143875-35171375 GCF_013265735.2 Oncorhynchus mykiss
TTGCGCCAATACATTTCTCTTTAAATTAATTACATCAAAAATAATACTTTTGAGATATTCATTTTAATATTTTAATGTTGAATACATGAATATGATATATTTTTTGTCAGAATCTAGACATACTCCATATGTTAGAGCACATTATAAGTAGTATAATGACACCAAGATGTTGTCTGTATGTCACGTCCTGATCATAGAAAGCCTGTATTTTCTATGGTAGAGTATGTCAGGGCGTGACTAGGGGTTTTAGTCTAGTTTATTATTTCTATGTGGGGTTCTAGGTTTAATTTTCTATGTTGGGGTTTGTGTATGATTCCCAATCAGAGGCAGCTGGTAATCGTTGTCTCTAATTGGGGATCATACTTAAGTTGCATTTTTCCACCTGTGGGTTAGGGGATATTGTTTGTGTTACTGTGTTTTGAGTTAGTGCACGTAGCACCTCTTTAGTCACAGTTCGTTGTTAGTGTATTGTTTTGTTGTTGCTAAGTTTCACTATTAACATATTAAGTGGAACTCAACATACGCCTTGGTCCGTCTCTACATACATACCCGACACTGTATTATGTTCACAGGTCATAGGGTCATAGGAGACATGGGTCTCAAAGGGTTATAAAAGGGTCACTTTCATCTCAACAGTTTTTTGTGATACAAATGTAAAAAGCACGTCAAACATCCCTCCTCCTGAATAAGTTTCTGTTCTGTCTGACAATTTCCAGAACAATCTGAAATGCCCAAAATTGTCCTAATCATAGTTCACAGAAACTATAGTCGGCATACGGAATCTCTCAAGTAACCCAAGGTTTCTAAATCAATAGTATTAATTGAGAATATTTTACAGGTTGGTTGATGAGGCTAATTTTTGAAGGGTCAGGGTTGGGGTCATTACAATTCAGAAAGTAAACAAAATGCAAACTGAATCACTCAGGGATTGAATTGAAGTGGAAATTTCCCCACTTCACTTTTAACTTTATTTAGATAAGTATACAATATGCATTGTCCTCACATTGTACTGTATACGGCTGTGGTGTTTTGCTTGCACACTTCCTTGTTTCAGTAGTAGTATGGAACTAGATCAGTAAGGACCAGAAAGGTTCTGGTCTAAATCCCTAGTTAGGTAGTTCTATTGGTCTTTTCAATAAAATGTCATGAAGGTGTAGCGTATTCGATTTGCCTGCTGCGGGGTAAGGAGACCCCTAGCTCCACTAAAACCATTGACAACCGTGTGCCGTTTTCAAGGGATTTTTTTATTAAATGTTAACTATTTGGTTGTAATATCACCTTTTGAAGAGCATAGTCAAACATACAAATGGAAGATGTTTTGGGGGGTAGCAGGGAAAAAGTGGTGAACTGTCCTAAAGACGGCTATATCGGTCTGCTAATGAGGGACCAGTAAAGGCCCAGTGCACTACGTTGTGAAAAAAATCTATTTTCAACAAAACAATCTTTCCCCCCACGCTACAGACAGTTATATAGGTCAGCTAATGCAGGACTAGTAAAGGCCCAGTGCACACATTTTGTGAATAAAAACATATTAAACTAAAATATATATACACTGCTCAAAAAAATAAAGGGAACACTTAAACAACACAATGTAACTCCAAGTCAATCACACTTCTGTGAAATCAAACTGTCCACTTAGGAAGCAACACTGATTGACAATACATTTCACATGCTGTTGTGCAAATGGAATAGACAACAGGTGGAAATTATAGGAAATTAGCAAGACACCCCCAATAAAGGAGTGGTTCTGCAGGTGGGGACCACAGACCACTTCTCAGTTCCTATGCTTCCTGGCTGATGTTTTGGTCACTTTTGAATGCTGGCGGTGCTTTCACTCTAGTGGTAGCATGAGACGGAGACTACAACCCACACAAGTGGCTCAGGTAGTGCAGCTCATCCAGGATGGCACATCAATGCGAGCTGTGGCAAGAAGGTTTGCTGTGTCTGTCAGCGTAGTGTCCAGAGCATGGAGGCGCTACCAGGAGACAGGCCAGTACATCAGCAACCAACATGTGCTCAGCATATGTGGGAACTCCTTCAAGACTGTTGGAAATGCATTCCAAGTGAAGCTGGTTGAGAGAATGCCAAGAGTGTGCAAGCTGTTATCAAGACAAAGGGAGGCAACTTTGAAGAATCTAAAATATATTTAGATTTGTTAAACACTTTTTTTGGTTACTACATTATTTCATAATTTTGATTACTTCACTATTATTCTACAATGTAGACAATAGGTAAAATAAAAGAAAAACCCTTGAAAAATAATAATTACTTTTTACTCCATACATTTTCCCTGACATCCAAAAGTACTCGTTACATTTTGAATGCTTTAGCAGGACAGAAAATGGTCAAAATCACGTTTTTATCAGGAGAACATCCCCGGTTATCCCTATTGCCTCTGAACTGGCAGACTCACTATACACACATGCTTTGTTTGTAAATTAAGTCTGAGTGTTGGAGTGGGCCACTGGATATCCATACATTTAAAAAAAAGTTGTACAGTCTGGTTTTCTTAATATAAGTAATTTGAAATGATTCATACTTTTACTTTTACTTCTGATACTTAAGTATATTTAAAACCAAACAATGTTTGACTTTTACTCAAGTAGTATTTTACTGAGTGACTTTTACTTGAGTCATTTTCTATTAAGGTATCTTTTTTTTTACTCAAGTATGACAATTGGGTACTTCTCCACCACTGATAAGGGTAAACACCGGCATATATATATTTTTTCTCTCTTTCATAGCACGTGTGGTTGCCTAGATTTACGAGCCCAAGAACACCAAGGTAACCTGCCTAAATGACTACCGACCCGTAGCACTCACGTCTGTAGCCATGAAGTGCTTTGAAAGGCTGGTCATGGCTCACATCAACACCATTATCCCAGAAACCCAAGACCCACTCCAATTTGCATACCGTCCTAACAGATCCACAGATGATGCAATCTCTATCTCACTCTACACTGCCCTTTCCAACCTGGACAAAAGGAACCCCTACGTGAGAATGCTATTCATTGACTACAGCTCAGCGTTCAACACCATAGTACCCTCAAACTCATCACTAAGCTAAGGCCCTGGGACTAAACAACTCCCGCTGCAACTGGATCCTGGACTTCCTGACGGGTTGCCCCCAGTTGGTAAGGGTAGGTGACAACACATGTGCTTCGCTGATCCTCCTATACTCCCTGTTCACCCATGACTGCATGGCCAAGCACTTCTCCAACACCATCATTAAGTTTTCCGACGACATAACAGTGGTAGGCCTGATCACCGACAATGATGAGACAGCCTATGGGAGGAGTTGAGACACCTGGCAATGTGGTGCAAGGATAACAACCTCTCCCTCAACATGATCAAGACAAAGAAGATGATTGTGGACTACAAGAAAATAAGGGCTGAGCACGCCCACATTCTAATCAACGGGGTTGTTGTGAAGCAGGTTGAGAGCTTCAAGTTCCTTGGTATCACCAACAAAGTATCATGGTCAAAACACACCAAGACAGTCATGAAGAGGGAACAACAACACCTACTCCCCCTCGGGAGACTGAAAAGATTTGGCATGGGTCCTCAAATCCTCAACAATTTCTACAGCTGCACCTTCGAGAGCATCCTGACTGGTTGCATCAGCTCCTGGTAAGGCAACTGCTTGGCCTCCGAACAGAAGGCACTGCATTGAGAAGAGGAAGGCCCTAAAAATTGTCAAAGACTCCAGCCACCCTAGTCATTGACCGTTCTCTCTGCTGTCGCACAGCAAGCAGTACCAGATCCCCAAGTCTAGGTCCAAAAGCTTCTTAACAGCTTCTACCCGCAAGCCATAAGATTCCTGAACAGCTAATCAAATATCTACCCGGGCTATTTGCTTCTGCGACTCTCTGTTTATTATCCATGCATAGTCACTTTACCTCTACCTACACTAATGTTCAAAAGTTTGGGGTAACTTAGAAATGTCCTTGTTTTTGAAAGAAAAGCACAATTTTTGTCCATTAAAGTAACATCAAAATAATCAGATATACAATGTAGACATTGTTAATGTTGTAAATGACTATTGTAGCTGGAAACAGCTGATTTTAATGGAATATCTACATAGGCGTACAGAGGCCAATTATCAGCAACCATCACTCCTGTGATCCAATGGCACGTTGTGTTAGCTAATCCAAGTTTATCATTTTAAAAGGTTAAATGATCATTAGAAAACCCACAAATGCTGATGCTCCAGATACTCAACCAATCTAAAGGTCACTTTTATTGCTTCTTTATTCAGAACAACGGTTTTCAGCTGTGCTAACATAATTGCGAAGGGGTTTTCTAATGATCAATTAGCCTTTTAAAATGATAACCTTGGATTGGAGATTCAAATTGAACCTTTATTTAACTAGGCAATTCAGTTATTTACAATGACGACCTACCCCGGCCAAATCCTGACAACGCTGGGCCAGGTACAGGCATGCCAAGCTTGTAGCAGAGGTGGGACCAAGTCATTGTTTTACAAGTCACAAGTAAGTCTCAAGTCTTAGCAGTCAAGTCCCAAGTCAAGACCGTCAAGTATCAAGTCAAGTCTCAAGTCCTAAACTTTCGAGTTGTAAAATTTTGAGTCCAAAACAAGTCATAATGTGCTCTTCACCAAATGTAATACTATTTCATATTTTTAACAATAGTAATAGTATATTACATTTACGCAAATCATGGATGCTTTTAAAAATATGTATATATTTATTACTTTCCAAATAAATGTTATATTTCCATGGAAATACATGGGTAGCCATGAGAAAGACACCACCCTCCCCCACCCCCCAATAGTGATCGACTGTCGAGGATCGCTATGGGGCGCAATCGGGCTATGTAGGCTTGTACACAATCGCCCAACTTTAACACACACACACTGTGTGGATACAGTAGGCTAACATATGTCAATGATTTTAGGAACAGCAGTATCATCAGGCAGGATTTAGGCTACCAACTGCCTAGCCAGTTGTAGCTCAATCTTAGGTGCAATGATCACGTTCCCGCACTGACTGACTGTGTGGAGGCTCATTGATTTAACGTTACGTTAGCCTACATTATACACTATTAAAGTAATAAAATATATAGCTGTCGGCTATATTAGCCACGACTTACCGTTCTTTGTGCAGCTTCAAATGTCGAACAAAGTCGGAAATTGTTGCACCTCTGTCTGTAATTTTCTTTCCGCATGTTTTGCAAGTTGCAATCCGTTTTTTGTTGAGACAGCGTCGTCTTTATATCCCAAAATAATAATTTTGGGTATCATCTTTCCAAGAGCTCCATCTGAATTCAACCGCCGACGTTCCTCTGCCCTACCACGCACAACTTTTTCTCCGCTGGCACAATTTGATTGGCTGCTGTCTGATTCAAACTGTAATCCGTTAAATGAAGAGTTAATGAGCTGCACACTTTTTTAATAGCATCATTTTTAATATCTGGGCTTGGGGAGGGTATCAATCAGGTCGAGTCATAAGGCTCAAGTCCAAGTCATTTGTTTTAAAGTCAGTCGAGTTGCAAGTCATCATATTTGTGACTCGAGTCTGACTCGAGTCCAAGTCATGTGACTCGAGTCCACACCTCTGGCTTGTAGTGTTATACAAGAAGACTCAAGGTTGTAATTGCTGCAAAAATATAATTTATTATATTGACAAGTTAGCAGAGTGACCGCTCTAGCAATGGAAGTACATTTTCTAGATGGTTGAAGGCAGGAGAGATCAGGTGGGACTATTTTGCCAATGAGAGGGCAGATATGTGAACATCAGTCACAACTAAGTTTGAGCTACTCCAGGAAGTGACGTTGCAGGCTAACCGGGGTACTGCAGGATGCAACTAAATTATCCTGGTAACTTCTGTGTGCTATTTGAAAATAGTTGGTTCAAGGACATACTGTATATCTGGTATAATATAATCATTTATTGGTACAATAATTGTCTTGGATTTGTTTGTTCTTGATTTACACGAAGATTGACCACAAATCTGTTGTTCTGTGTCACGTTCGTCATAACGAGGAGACCAAGGCGCAGCGTGATAAGAATACATTCTTCTTTTATTACACGAAGAACACTAAACAAGCTAACAAAACAACAAAATGAACGTGACGCTATAAGACACGAGTGCAGACAGACATTTACACATGGACAATCACCCACAAAACCAAAATGGAAAATGGCAACCTAAATAGGATCCCCAATCAGAGACAATGATAAACAGCTGCCTCTGATTGGGAACCAATTCAGGCCACAAGAGACCTACATATACCTAGACATACAAAAAAAACATAGATATACAAAACCCTAGACAGGACAAAAACACACATACCCACCCTCGTCACACTCTGACCTGACCAAAATAATACATAAAACATAAATAACTAAGAACAGGGCATGACAGTACCGGACTCCCGCCCGCAAACTTGAACTTGCATCTACCCTCGGTGTTGGCTCTGGTTCTGGACGCCGCCCCCCTTCTTTACACTGAGTCCGCTTTAGTAGCACTGACCCGTGGATCATCCCCGGAGGCTCTGGACTGCGGGTCCTCGCCGTAGGCCCCGGGCTGGGAACCCTCACTGCGTGGACCGTCGCTGGAGACCCCGGTCTGGGAACCGTCACTGGAGACCATGGACTGGGGACCGTCGCTGGAGACCCTGGACAGGGGACCGTCGCTGGAGACCCCGGGCTCGGGACCGTCTCTGGAGACCCCGGCTGGGGTCCGTCGCTGGAGACCCCGTGCTGGGGACTAACGCTGGAGGTTCCGTACTGTGGCCCGTCGTTGGAGGTTCCAGTCTGTGAACTGTTGCCGGATGCTCTGGACTGGGTACTGTCGCCGGATGCTCTGGACTGGGTACTGTCGCCTGACGCTCTGGACTGCCGAGGCTCACTTAAGGCCTGATGCGTGGTGCCGACACTGGTGGTACCAGGCTGGGGACACGCACCTCAGTGCGAGGAGGAGGAACAGGGCATACTGGACCCTGGAGGTGCCCTGAAGGCCTGGTGCTTGGTGCCGGCACTGGTGGTACTGAGCTGGTGACACGCACCTCAGGGCAAGTACGGGGAGCAGGAACAGGGCATACTGGACCCTGGAGGCGCACAGGAGGCCTAGTGCGTGGTGCCGGCATTGGTGGTACCAGGCTGGTGATACGCACCTCAGGGCGAGTGCGGGGAGGAGGTTCAGGACGCACTGGGCTCTGCAGACTCACCGGAGACACAGTACGCAGAGCCGTCCAAGGAGGTACACTGGAGATCAGGAGTGCTGAGCCGGCACCTTCCTTCCTGGCTGGATGCCCATTCTAGCCCGGCCAATGCGAGGAGCTGGAATAGAGTGCACCAGGCTAGAATAGCGCACTGGAGACACCGTGCGATCCACCGCATAACACGGTGCTGACCAGTAACACGCTCCCCACAGTAAGCACGAGGAGTTGGCTCAGGTCTCCAACCTGACTCATGCATCTCTTCGTGTGCTTCCCCCCCAAAACAATTATTGTGGCTGCCTCTCGGGCGTCCGTGCTATCCGTGTACCCTCATATCCTCGCCGTTCCTCTATTCTCCGGTATTTCTCCTTGTAGTATCGCCGTTCCGCTTTCGTTGCCTCTATCTCCTCCTTAGGACGGCGATACTCCCCCGGCTGGGTCCAGGGTCCTGCTCCATCTAATATCTCCTCCCAGGTCCATTTCCCCATTAAGTTGCTGTTCCTGTTTTTCACGCTGCTGGTCCTGGTTTGGTGGGTTATTCTGTCATGTTCGTCATAACGAGGAGACCAAGGCGCAGCGTGACAAGAATACATTCTTATTTTATTACACGAAGAACACTAAACAAACTAACTAAACGAATGTGCCGCTATAAGACATGAGTGCTGACAGGCAACTACACATAGACAATAACCCACAAAACCAAAATGGAAAATGGCAACCTAAATAGGATCCTCAATCAGAGACAACGATAAACAGCTGCCTCTGATTGGGAACCAATTCAGGCCACCATAGACCTACATTGCCTAGACATACAAAGAAAACATACATTTCCAAAAACCCTAGACAGGATAAAAACACACATACCCACCCTCGTCACACCCTGACCTGACCAAAATAATACATAAAACATAGATAACTAAGGTCAAGGCGTGACATTCTGCCCCTGAACAAGGCAGTTAACCTACTGTTTCTAGGCCGTCATTGAAAATAATAATTTGTTCTTACTTGCCTAGTTAAATAAAGGTAAAAATTAAAACATGTTTTTAAAAAGATTGCCATTTTTCCATTCCACAATGATGGGGGATTCTGTTTTCTGCTAACAATGCCTGCAGTACCTCGGTGGGCCTTGAACTTCTGTGGCTTCAATGAGAGGGGTAGTTGTTCTCCACTCGCCAGCATCTCCACTGAGTACTCTCTCTTCCCTCTCTGTTCCTCTTTTTACAGCTCTTGAACGAGTAACCTAGAACAATGTGAGTCTCAGGAATAACAATATAGTTTGGTCACATGTCAAGCAATTTTTTAAAACTGACCTTGCTCTGGCTTGCTGAATATAAATTAGGCTACAGCATTGGCAGTGAGCTGGTGGGGAAGTTTGAATGGCAAGAGCGTGGTGTGATCACATTGGCAAGTGGTGATGAATTGATAGGCTACATTACTGCACTGAGGCATTGCAAACATACAAAACAGGCAGAGAGAAACAGATTCATTCATTCTAGCAACGCACGTGTCAGTGCGCGGCCAGTCAGTGGCAGAACACGTGTCCCAGAGAACACTTTCTATTGGTCAACAGCCTATTTTGGCATGCAAAACCCCCACATATATCAAACTTGTTCCAAATAAATATTTGACGGATTGCAGCAGGATGATATTTCGCAATTGGTGTGAAAGTCATACAATGCAAAACTCGTCATACCAGCTGTATTTCTGCTTAAACGGTGAACACCTCAGATACACATGAAAACATGAAATGACCTTAGGAATCGATAGAACATCACTCAGAGATGCACAAAAACGACATAACATTCAAAATGGGTGAATCTTTCCTTTAAAAGCGAAGAAAAAAAGACATGGCCAAATCAATCAATAACAGACATGAGTGTACGTGCGTGTGCATGGTGTTATGAATGAGCTGTCCAGCCTTGTACTGCAGATGCAGATGTGTATGTGTCCTTCTTCACTCCAAACAGCTTAGTGAGATAGTCATGTGTATTGGATGACACGCTTCACTGCAACGTGGACACAAAAATAAGGATATCCTAAATTCCCTCTTTGGTGTGGAATTGTAGCGCACAACTGAATATTGAGAGGAAAGACCTCAACTCCTCTTCTTTCGGTGACCAATGACTGTACACACACCCAATCCACATTACAGATGTTTTCCATTTTGTGCCGTATGTTAAAGGCCCAAAAACGTGATATTTCTGTGTTTTATATTTCCACACTATGAGTACTGTGAAATTGGGACAATTATGATAATGCCTTTTAGTGCAAGAACTGTTTGAAAACACCACCTGCAATTTCAGCCAGTTTTGGTGGAATGGAGTTTTGGCCTACCTGGTGACATCTCTGGAAATAACAGTAAACGTTCTGTTTTCCTGTTCCCCACTCAGACCACTCCCAGACAGGACTAGTAAAATGATTGCTAGAGAAATTTTTCTTTGCCAAGAAGCTATCATTGTTTTGTTTTTTTTTACCATAAAAACAGCTACATTGGACATTTACATTTCAGTTGATCTACTGAATGTATTGAATTGAAATGGAAATGGACCCCAAACCTGAGTACTGTCTTTATAGTGTTCTTCACTCAAAACAAACCAGTAAGAATCAGCTGCTTAGTGGTTGAAAACTGTTGGATAGAGACATGGCCTGGGGAAAATGGTCTGATCCTATAAAGAGAAGTGCTCTGTACGATATGCTGTTTTGGATAAAAGGAGTGTTTTTTTTTTGTTGATGTGTTGGAAGTACAGTAGAGATGGAATAGTGCTTTCTACCCAAAGGTGCCTAATGCACTACTGTATCCACCTAAATCTTCCACTTGGACACACACACACACACACACACACACACACACACACACACACACACACACACACACACACACACACACACACACACACACACACACACACACACACACACACACACACACACACACACACACACAAACACACACACACACACACACACACACGGCAGTGTGCTTCAGCTTTCATCTCTCACCTCCATTATTAAACATCTCTATCCACATGAGTGTTACATCACCCAATCACAGAGTTCTCTCTCCCTACATTTTTTCTCTTTATCTCCATAACTGTCTTTAGCGTGCTCTCTCTCTCACTGCCTCTCTTTTTTCTCTCCCCTCCTTCCCTGATGCATCCTGGCTTCTCCACTCTATTTCTCTTCCTCTCGAACTATCGCTCTTGCCTCCTGGCCCCTCTCTCTCTTTATCTCTCGCTCTATCACTCTCTCTCTCAAACTCTCCACCTCTGCCCCTTCCTCAATATTTAATTGAATTTGATTTGCATGAAATACATTTAAATGTGTTTTTGATACTAGTTGAATGACATGGACTCTCTCTCTGTCTGTCTCCAGGCGAACCTGAAGAAGTTTATGGAGTATGTTCAGCAGAGGAACATTGAGAAGGTGTCCAAATTCCTGGAGAAAGGTCTGGACCCCAACTTCCACGACCCTGAATCGGGAGGTGAGGAGCCTGTTGCATCTCCTTTATAACCGTTGCGTAAATTTGTATCTTCCATGTGCCATTTCTGAAAATAATACACATGACATTTTTCTTATGAATTTACATTTGGCGCACGCCATACATACACAGGTTTCCCGTTCTAAACCTGTCATAAACCTGTGCGCACGTCAACGAGCATTATAACTCCGCCTGGAAAACGCCCTCCATTAACCTTTTATGTTGACTGTAACACCCTTTATAATTTGGAACATCTGGAATTAGATCACGGCAGTTTCTAAAAGAAAGAGCGATGGCAAATTTGATCACATTTTTTGTAAAGGTGTGCTCTTCAACCGATCGCTGCCTGCACCTGCCAGCCCGTCCAGCATCTCTACTCTGGACGGTTCTGACTTAGAATATGTGGACAACTACAAATACCTAGGTGCCTGGTTAGACTGTAAACTCTCCTTCCAGACTCACATTAAACATCTCCAATCCAAAATTAAATCTAGAATCGGCTTCCGATTTCGCAACAAAGCATCCTCCGCTCATGCTGCCAAACATACCCTCGTAAAACTGACCATCCTACCGATCCTCGACTTCAGCGACGTCATTTACAAAATAGCCTCCAACACTCTACTCAACAAATTGGAGGCAGTCTATCACAGTGCCATCCGTTTTGTCACCAAAGCCCCATATACTACCCATCACTGCGACCTGTATGCTCTCGTTGGTTGGCCCTCGCTTCATACTCGTCGCCAAACCCACTGGCTCCGTAGCACGCGCGCCCACCCGTAGCCAATTCTTCCTTTGGCCACCTCTCCTTTCCAGTACTCTGCTGCCAATGACTGGAACGAACTGCAAAAATCTCGGAAGCTGGAGACTCTTACCTCCCTCACTAGCATTAATTAAGCACCAGCTGTCAGAGCAGCTCACAGATCACTGCACCTGTACATAGCTCATCTGTAAATAGCCCATCCAATCTACCTCATCCCCATACTGTATTAATTTATGTATTTATCTTGCTCATTGCACCCCAGTAACTCAACTTGCACATTCATCTTCTGCACATCCTACCATTCCAGTGTTTAATTCCTATATTGTAATTACTTTGCCACCATGGCCTATGTATTACCGTACCTCTCTTATCCTAATTCATTTGCACATGCTGTATATAGACTTTTCTACTGTATTATTGATTGTATGTTTGTTTATTTCATGTGTAACTCTGTATTGTTGTATGTGTTGAACTGCTTTGCTTTATCTTGGCCAGGTCGCAGTTGTAAATGAGAACTTGCTCTCATCTAGCCTACCTGGTTAAATAAAGGTGAAATATAATAAAAAATAAAATAAAACATATATTTTTTTATATTTTGCAGTGACTTTTTCAAACTAAACATGCATGTTGCCTATAGCAGTTCTGCAATATTTATTGTATCCTATATTCAAAACAATTTAAAAGTAGGCTAAATGCTACAGCCCACACTTCTATGCAAAAGGCAAATTATTGTTCAAAATCTTGTTTATCAAAATACACTACCATTCAGAAGTTTGGGGTCACTTAGAAATCTCCTTGTTTTTGAAAGAAAGCAACATTTTTGTCCACTAAAATAACATCAAATTTATCAGATTAAACAGTGTAGACATTGTTAATGTTGTAAATGACTATTGTAGCTGGAAACGGCTGATTATTTATGGAATATCTACATAGGTGTACAGAGGCCCATTATCAGCAACCATCACTCCTGTGTTCCAATGGCACGTTATGTTAGCTAATCGATTACAGGCTCATAATTGCCAAAAACAAATAACTTTCTTCCGAAACTTATCAGTCTATTCTTGTTCTGAGAAATTAAGGCTAAACTGAAGATATTGTACAGCGCTGTGTACTACTGTGTACTACTCCCTTCACAGAACAGCGCAAACGCCCAATTTTTCAGTTTTTGATTTGTTAAAAAAGTTTGAAATATCCAATAAATGTCGTTCCACTTCATGATTGTGTCCCACTTGTTGTTGATTCTTCACAAAAAATACAGTTTTATATCTTTATGTTTGAAGCCTGAAATGTGGCAAAAGGTCGCAAAGTTCAAGGGGGCCGAATACTTTCGCAAGGCACTGTACATATGAGATGAGTAATGTAGGGTATGTAAACATTATATAAAGTGGCATTGTTTAAAGTGACTAGTGATACATTTATTACATCCAATTTTGTATTATTAAAGTGGCTGGAGATTTGAGTCAGTATGTTGGTAGCAGCCACTCAATGTTAGTGATGGCTGTTTAATAGTCTGATGGCCTTGAGATATAAGCTGTTTTTCAGTCTCTCGGTCCCAGCTTTGATGTACCTGAACTGACCTCGCCTTCTGGATGATAGCGGGGTGAACAGGCAGTGGCTCAGGTGGTTGTTGTTCTTGATTATCTTTTTGGCCTTCCTGTGACATCCGGTAGTGTAGGTGTCTTGGAGGGCAGGTAGTTTGCCCCCGGTGATGCGTTGTGCAGAGCTCACTACCCTCTGGAGAGCCTTGCGGTTGTGGGCGGAGCAGTTGTCATACCAGGTGGTGATACAGCCCGACAGGATGCTCTCGATTGTGCATCTGTAACTATTTGTGTGTGTTTTTGGTGACAAGACAAATTTCTTCAGCCTCCTGAGGTTGAAGAGGCACTGTTGCGCCTACTTCACCACGCTGTCTGTGTGGGTGGACCATTTCAGTTTGTCCGTGATGTGTATACCGAGGAACTTAAAACTTTCCACCTTCTCCACTACTGTCCCGTTGATGTGGATAGGGGGGTGCTCCCTCTGTTTCCTGAAGTCCACGATCATCTCCTTTGTTTTGTTGACGTTGAGTGTGAAGTTTTCCTGACACCACACTCCGAGGGCCTTCACCTCCTCCCTGTAGGCCGTTTTGTCGTTGTTGGTAATCAAGCCTACCACCGTAGTGTAATCTGCAGACTTGATGATTGAGTTGGAGGCGTGCATGGCCACCCAGTCATCAGTGAACAGGTAGTACAGGAGAGGGCTGAGAACCCACCCTTGTGGAGCCCCAGTGTTGCGGATCAGCGGGGTGGAGATGTTGTTTCCTATTCTCACCACCTGGGGGCTGCCAGTCAGAAAGTCCTGGACCCAGTTGCACAGGGCAGGGTCGAGACCTAGTGTCTCGAGCTTATTGATGAGTTTGGAGGGCACTATGGTCTTAAATGGTGAGCTGTAGTCGATGAACAGCATTCTTACTTAGGTATTCCTCTTGTCCAGATGGGTTAGGGCAGTGTGCAGTGTGATTGCGTCATCTGTGGAACCATTGGGGCGGCTAGCAAATTGGAGTGGGTCTAGGGTGTCAGGTAGGGTGGAGGTGTCACGCCCTGACCTGAGTATTCTTTGTTTTCTTTATTGGTTTGGTTTGGTCAGGGTGTGACATGGGTGATGTATGTGTTTTTGATCTGTCTAGAGGTTTTGTAGGTTTATGGGGTTGTTTATCATCTAGGTGTTTATATATGTCTATGGTTGCCTAGATTGGTTCTCAATTAGAGGCAGGTGTTTATCGTTGTCTCTGTTTGGGAACCATATTTAGGCAGCCATCTTCTTTGGGTATTTCGTGGGTTATTGTCTATGTCTATGTCTAGTTGCCTGTGTCTGCACTTTTGTATGATAGCTTCACGTTCGTTTTGTATAGTTTGTGTAGTGTCTATCTTTATTAAAAGTATAATGTATTCTAATCACACTGCGCTTTGGTCTCCTCTTTACGACAAACGTGACAGGAGGTGATATGATCCTTGACTAGTCTCTCAAAGCACTTCATAAGGACGGAAGTGAGTGATAGTCATTTAGCTCAGCTACCTCAGCTTTCTTGGGAACAGGAACAATGGTGGCCCTGTTGAAGCATGTGGGAACAGCAGACTGGGATAGGGATTGATTGAATATGTCTGTTAACACACCAGTCAGCTGGTCTGCGCATGCTCTGAGGACGCGGCTAGGGATGCCGTCTGGGCCGGCAGCCTTGCGAGGGTTAACACGCTTAAATGTTTTACTCACATTGGCTGCGGTGAAAGAGAGTCCGCAGGTTTTGGTAGCGGACCATGTCGGTGGCACTGTATTGTCCTCAAAGTGAGCAAAAAAGTTGTTAAGGCAGGGTTGCAAAGAAAATTACATATCTCAGACTGGCCAATAAAAAGAAAATATTAAGATGAGCGAAAGAACACAGACACTGGACAGTGAAAGAACATTCGTGAGACGCAGAAAAATGAGACACAGAAAAATGAAAAGATGCTGGAGGAGTGCTTGATGCCATCTGTCAAGCATGGTGGAGGCAATGTGATAGTCTGGTGGTGGTAAAGTGGAAGATTGATCAGGGTACAAGGGATCTTGAAGAAGGAAGGCTATCATTCCATTTTGAAACACCATACCATACCCTGTGGATGGTGCTTAATTGGAGCAGGCAGCTGGTATTCTGTCTATAATGGAGTGGCCAGTACAGTCACCGGATCTCAACCCTATTGAGCTCTTGTGTGAGCAGCTTGATCGTATGGTAAGTGAGAAGAGCCCATCAAGCCATTCCAACTTGTGGTAGGTGCTTCAGGAAGCAAGGGGTGAAATCTCTTCAGATTACCTCAACAATGTGACAACTAGAATGCCAAAGGTCTGCAAGGCTGTAATTGCTGCAAATTGAGGATTCTTTGACAAAAGCAAAGTTTGAAGGACACAATAATTATTTCAATTAAAAATCATTATTTATAACCTTTTCAACATCTTGACTATATTGCCTATTCATTTTGAAACTCATTTCCTGTATGTTTTCATGGAAAACAAGGACATTTCTAAGTGGCCCCAAACTTTGAATGGTAGTGTATTTTTGTGTTTTTATGTGCTGTTGGTATAGGCTCCTAGATTAAGTTTTAAATATGCTTTGATGTTGCGCTCCTAGTTCCAATTAAATGAGAGATGCACATGATAATTTGTTGTATGACTTTTTCCTCAAACCTTTTCCTCAACCCTTCAATCCGTGTCCGGGCCGGGTGAGGTTTCCCGTGTTGAGTCAAATAAAGCCGCAAAAGATGAGAAAAGATGAGGAATTTATTCTGCAAATGTTATGAAAATAAATTGGAAATAACATACTATGTGTAATTATTATAGCCGATTTACGCTCTTCTCTGCATCTTGTTATTATGTTTTTATGAATAAGCTTTTCATCATATCCACCTTTTGCACCAAAACATACAAACTTGCCCGTTTGTAATACAACACTCAATAGAACATGTGCATACGCACGTTCTAAAGTTTGGGTGGAGGAAAGGAAATTCTCATGGCAATTGGGGTATATTTTGTAAGTACGCAACATTTAAAAATGAGGCCCCGGAAATTATGGAATCAAAGACACCTGCAGAGTTAATTTAGATCAAACAAAACAGTGTTAAAAAAAAAAAAAACTCCCTGCAAATGTTAAGGATGGAAGGGGGCATGACTTAAAAAATGCCAGTGATAACTAATTTGCCTCTGCTAGTGTTAAAGAGAGGAAGAGATAGATACAGAGACATACAGACAGATACAGAGATATTAAACAGACAGACTACTACAGACTGACGGACGGACGGACAAACTGACACAGGAACAGACTGACACAGAAACAGACAGACTGACACAGAAACAGACAAACAGATACACAGATAGACGTAAATACTTAGACGGAAGTAAACACTTAGACGGACAGATAGAGGTAGATAACAAGCTCGGCTGTGATTATTCTGGTTGGCTGCCTGCTGAGCGATTTCCGTCTAACCCTTTCTGCTCCATACCAATGCATGCTGGGTAAAGCTGGATTATTTCATGCTAATCTCCTCATGTTTATGCAAATGTTTATGCAGCCATTTGTTGAGAGCCTCCAGTGAGGTGACCTTAGAGCGAGAGAGAGAGAGAGAGAGAGAGAGAGATATTACCTTGAATGAACTACAGGACAAAATAAAAACCCTCCAACCCAAAAAGGCCTGTGGTGTTGATGGTATTCTCAATGTAATGATGAAGTATACAGACAACAAATTCCAATTGGCTATACTAAAACTCTTTGACATCATCCTTAGCTCTGGCATCTTCCCCAATATTTGGAACCAAGGACTGATCACCGCAATCCATAAAAGTGAAGACAAATTTGACCCGAATAACTACCGTGGGAAATGCGTCAACAGCAACCTTGGGAAAATCCTCTTCTTTATTATTAACAGTAGACTCGTACATTTCCTCAGTGAAAACAATGTACTGAGCAAATGTCAAATTGTTTTTTTTTACCAAATTACTGTACGACAGACCACGTATTCACCCTGCACACCGTAATTGATAAATAAACAAACCAAAACAAAGGCAAAGTCTTCTCATGCTTTGTTGATTTCAAAAAAGCCTTTGACTCAATTTGGCATGAGCGTCTGTTATACAAATTGATGGAAAGTGGTGTTGGGGGAAAAACATATAACATTATAAAATCCATGTCCACAAACAACAAGTGTGTGGTTAAAATAGGCAAAAAACACACACATTGCTTCCCACAGGGCTGTGGGGTGAGACAGGGATGCAGCTTAAGTCCCACCCTTTTCAACATATACAGTGAGGGAAAAAAGTATTTGATCCCCTGCTGATTTTGTACGTTTGCCCACTGACAAAGAAATGATCAGTCTATAATTTTAATGGTAGGTTTATTTGAACAGTGAGAGGCAGAATAACAACAAAAAAATCCAGAAAAACGCATGTCAAAAATGTTATAAATTGATTTGCATTTTAATGAAGGAAATAAATATTTGACCCCCTCTCAATCAGAAACATTTCTGGCTCCCAGGTGTCTTTTATACAGGTAACGAGCTGAGAATAGGACCACACTCTTAAAGGGAGTGCTCCTAATCTCAGTTTGTTACCTGTATAAAAGACACCTGTCCACAGAAGCTATCTATCAATCAGATTCCAAACTCTCCACCATGGCCAAGACCAACGAGCTCTCCAAGGATGTCAGGGACAAGATTGTAGACCTACACAAGGCTGGAATGGGCTACAAGACCATCGCCAAGCAGCTTGGTGAGAAGGTGACAGCAGTTGGTGCGATTACTTGAAAATGGAAGAAACACAAAATAACTGTCAATCTCCCTCGGCCTGGGGCTCCATGCAAGATCTCACCTCGTGGAGAAATGCAAAAAATATCCTCCGTGTACAACGTAAAACACCAAATAATGCATGCAGAGCAGAATTAGGCTGATACCGGCTAATTATCAAAATCCAGAAAAGAGCCATTACATTCTACAACCACCTAAAAGGAAGCGATTCCCAAACCTTCTATAACAAAGCCATCACATACAGCGAGATGAACCTGGAGAAGAGTCCCTTAAGCAAGCTGGTCCTGGGGCACTATTGACAAACACAAACAGACCCCACAGAGCCCCAGGACAGCAACACAATTAGACCCAACCAAATCATTAGAAAACAAACAGATAATTACATTGGAAAGAATTAACAGAAAAACTGAGCAAACTAGAATGCTATTTGATCCTAAACAAAGAATATACAGTGGCAGAATACCTGACCACCGTGACTGACCCAAAACTTAAGGAAAGCTTTGACTTTGTCCAGACTCAGTGAGCATGTGGACCTCTGACAGTCTCCATGGGTGTGCCACAGGGTTCAATTCTCGGGCCGAATCTCTTTTCTGTATACATCAATGATGTTGCTCTTGCTTCTGGTGATTCTCTAATCCACCTCTACGCAGATGACACCATTCTGTATACTTCTGGCCCCTCCTTGGACACTGTGTTAACTAACCTCCAGACGAGCTTCAATGACATACAACTCCCTTTCCGTGGCCTCCAGCTGCTCTTAAACGCAAGTAAAACTAAATGCATGCTTTTCAATCGATCGCTGCCCGCACCTGCTCGCCCGTCCTGCATCACTACTCTGGATGGCTCTGACTTAGAATACGTGGACAACTACAAATACCTGGGTATCTGGTTAGACTGTAAACTCTCCTTCCAGACTCACATTAAGCGTCTCCAATCCAAAATTAAATCTAGAATTAGCTTCCTATATCGCAACAAAGCATCCTTCACTCATGCTGTCAAACATAGCCTCGTAAAACTGACCATCCTATCGATACTCGACTTCGGTGATGTCATCTATAAAATAGCCTCCAACACTCTACTCAACAAACTGGATGCAGTCTCTCACAGTGCCATCCGTTTTGTCACCAAAGCCCCATACACTACATACACTATATACTATACTATATACTACACACACATACACGACCTGTACGCTCTTGTTGGTTGGCCCTCGCTTCATACTCGTCGCCAAACCCACTGGCTACAGGTTATCTACAAGTCTCTGCTAGGTAAAGCCCCAACTTATCTCAGCTCACTGGTCACCATAGCAGCACCCACTCGTAGCACGTTCTCCAGCAGGTATATCTCACTGGTCACCCCCAAAGCCAATTCCACCTTTGGTCGTCTTTCCTTCCAGTTCTCTGCTGCCCATGACTGGAACGAATTGCAAAAATCTCTGAAGCTGGAGACTCACATCTCCCGCACTAGCTTTAAGCACCAGCTGTCAGAGCATTTTACAGATCACTGCACCTGTACTTAGCCTATCTGTAAACAGCCCCTCTATCTACCTACCTCATCACCATACTGGTATTTATTTATTTATTTTGCTCCTTTGCCCCCCAGTATCTCTACCTGCACATTCATCTTCTGCCGATCTACCAATCCAGTGTTTAATTGCTATATTGTAATTACTTCGCCACCATGGCCTTAACTTACCTCATTTGCACTCACTGTCTGTAGACTTTTTGTTTTATTTTGTTCTACTGTATTATTTACTGTATGTTTTGTTTATTCCATGTGTAACTCTGTGTTGTTGTATGTGTCGAATTGCTACGCTTTATCTTGGCCAGGTCGCAGTTGGAAATGAGAACTTGTTCTCAACTAGCCTACCTGGTTAAATAAAGGTGAAATAAATAAAAACAATTAAAAGCATAGCCTTGCTATTGAGAAAGACCGCCATAGGCAGACCTGGCTCTCAAGAGAAGACAGGCAGGCACACTACCCACAAAATGAAGTGGAAACTGAGCTGCACATCCTAACCTCCTGCCAAATGTTCTGACCATATTAGAGACATATATTTCCCTCGGATTACACAGATCCACAAAGAATTCGAAAATAAACCAGATTTTGATAAACTCCTATCTACTCCTATCTACTGGGTGCCATCACAGCAGCAAGATCTATGACCTGTTGCCACAAGAAAAGGGCAACCAGTGAAGAACAAACACAATTGTAAATACAACCCATGTTTATGTTTATTTTCCCTTTTATACTTTAACCATTTGCACGTCCTTACAACACTGTAATTAACATTTGTAATGTCTTTATTCTTTTGGAACTTCTGTGACTGTAATGTTTACTGTTCATTTTTATTATTTATTTCACTTTTGTATACTATCTACTTCACTTGCTTTGGCAATGTTAACATATGTTTCCCATGCCAGTAAAGCCCCTTGAATTGGAGAGAGAGAGAGAGAGAGAGAGAGAGAGAGAGAGAGAGAGAGAGAGAGAGAGAAAACAAACTGAAAATAAATTATAATATAATTTTGTTAATTTTGTTTGAAATGCTAGTTTCGTTGTCTCTGTGTGCACTTGTTTTTGAATATACTAAACCAGTGTTTCTCAAACTCGGTCCTCAGGCCCCAAGGTGTGCATGTGTTTGTGAATATACTAAACCAGTGTTTCTCAAACTCGGTCCTCAGGCCCCAAGGTGTGCATGTGTTTGTGAATATACTAAACCAGAGTTTCTCAAACTCGGTCCTCAGGCCCCAAGGTGTGCATGTGTTTGTGAATATACTAAACCAGTTTCTCAAACTCGGTCCTCAGGCCCCAAGGTGTGCATGTGTTTGTGAATATACTAAACCAGAGTTTCTCAAACTCGGTCCTCAGGCCCCAAGGTGTGCATGTGTTTGTGAATATACTAAACCAGTTTCTCAAACTCGGTCCTCAGGCCCCAAGGTGTGCATGTGTTTGTGAATATACTAAACCAGTGTTTCTCAAACTCGGTCCTCAGGCCCCAAGGTGTGCATGTGTTTGTGAATATACTAAACCAGTTTCTCAAACTCGGTCCTCAGGCCCCAAGGTGTGCATGTTTTGGTTTTTGCCCTAACACTACACATCTTATTCAAATGATCAAAGCCAGATGATTAGCTGATTATTTGATTCAGCTGTGTAGTGTTAGGGCAAAAATCAAAATGTGCACCCCTTGGGGCCTGAGGACCAAGTTTGGGAAACCCTGTACTAAACCCACAGTTCATCCCATGCACTTTCTTTGATGAAGAGGTGTATTTGATGAAGAAATGTCAAAAATATATGACATTAATTGCTTCTTAGTGTTTTGTTGCATCTTCATCAAATCAAACAAACACACACACACACACACACACACACACACACACACACACACACACACACACACACACACACACACACACACACACAGACTGTTTGCTAACTCGGACACTCTTATCTGTCTCTGTCTGGTTTTTATAAATACCAACTCCATCATGTTTTTCACACAAAGAAATTTCACTGACGAGGCAATCAAAGGCACGATATTTGTCTTCTTAAATGAATCACTTGAAAGGCATGAGAGTGGATTCCTCTGGAAAAGGAAATAGTTTTTCCCTCTTCCTTTATCACTCTAATCAGTCATTTAAAAGGGGAAGGCCTTCTTAATCAGATGTTTTGATTTATTTGTATACAACTAATTGATTTCTCAAGCACAGAATAGGGATTCTGTAGTCATTGTTATTCTTTATTTTTGCTATATTACAAGTTAACCCCATACGGTCGATGTCCGCACCCCCGCAAAATCTATTAAACTTTTTTTTATCCCCATAAAAATCCACCACTTCCATCTATGTTGCACTTCCGCATCTAAAATTGTCTGTAGCGTCAGAACGGTTTGGTCTACCAACTATTATGACCCCTCTACGGAAAGATGAGACTCTTGACACAAGACTCGTCTGAAGGTCCCCCGGGACCAGTTGAAAAAATGGATGGAAGTATATATGGAGACTGTTCAGTACCAAAAATAAGGGTTTAAATACATGTATACAATTTTTTCAAATAAATAAAATAATAACAATATAACAATAACAATATCAATGTGTTTACATGGGCTAATACTGTAGCAATAAGGCCAAAAATATGTTTTGATCAAATAGCTTTTTTTCTATTTTTTTTTATACTTTCAGGGGTTCTTAAAATTCAAAATCAAATAGCAAAATGATCCTTTGTATGTCCTTCTTAAAACAATTCCATATACACCACATGACCAAAAGTATGTGGACACCAGCTCGTCGAACATTTAATTTCAAATTCATGGGCATTAATGTGGAGTTTGTCCACCTTTTGCTGCTATAACAGCCTCCACTCTTCTGGGAAGGCTTTCCACTATATGTTGGAACATTGCTGTGAGGACCTGCTTCCATTCAGCCAGAATGGTCGAGCACTGATGTTTGGTGATTAGGCCTGGCTCGCAGTTGGTGTTCCAATTCATCCCAAAGGTGTTCAATGGGGTTGAAGTCAGGACTCTGTGCAGGCCAGTCAAGTTCTTCCACAACAATCTTGACAAAGCATTTCTGTATTGATCTCGCTTTGTGCACGGGGGAATTCTCATGATGAAACAGGAAAGGGCCTTCCCCAAACAGTTGCCACAAAGTTGGAAGTACAGAATCGTCTAGAAAGTCATTGTATGCTGTAGCGTTAAGATTGTTCTTCACTCAAACTAATAAGAGGCCTATCCCAAACAATGAAAAACAGCCCCAGACCATTATTCCTCCTTCACCAAACTTTACAGTTGGTACTGTGCATTCGGGCAGGTAGCATTCTCCTGTCCATCAGATGGTGAAACGTGATTCATCACTCCAGAGAACGCATTTCCACTGCTCCAGAGTGGCCTACCACTTCACTGCTGAGCCGCTCTCGCTCCTAGACGTTTCTACTTCACGATAAAAGCACTTACACTTCAGTAAGGTCATTCTAATGCCAACGTTTGACTATGGAGATTGTGTGGCTGTGTGCTCGGGTTCTATATACCTGTCAGCAACAAGTATGGCTGAAAAAGCCAAATCCACTAATTTGAAGGGGTGTCCACATATTTCTGTATATATAGCTTTGTAGAAGTCATTTGAAAGCTAGGGATGATTAGGTGGCTATAATATAATGATTGCCAGGTTGAATACTGGGATTAACACCTTTACTCCAGTGTTAGTCTGATAGTTTCATGTGACATGGGATCTACAGGGACTTCATTTGAAGGATGGAGGAAAGCACCAAATAGACATTTATTCATCAACTGGTATGAGAAGGACAGCATTTACTAATGAGAATGAGATATGATGAGATTAATGGGATATGATGAGATTAAAAACATGATTCCAATCTAATCGAATCTCATCTGAGGTCATCCATAGGGTGGGAGGGTCAATGTATGGACATTTACACTCCACTGCATTCCTCTACCATACTACATTTGAAAGTCAACCCTAATGCAGAACACATGCTTCTGTCTCAGTACCGTCCACAATGTACACTGGAAAGCTTCCGTGTTGCATATTACACAGGGTTCCTCTCTCCCCCTGTGTGCTGTAGAATGTCCTCTGACCATGGCATCTCAGCTGGAGGGCTGTGCAGACCTCATCAAGGTGCTGAAGAGTGGAGGAGCTCACCTGGACTTCAGGACCCAAGACGGCATCACTGCCCTGCACAAGGCTGTCCGCACCAAGAACCATACAGCGCTCATAGTGAGTACACACAGACGCGCATGGGCATGTGCTCAGTGAATGGATGTGTCATCACTGAATGGCTCTGATATGACTCATATAATTGTTCTCATCTTGAGAGCTATAGCTGTAGCGGAGAGAAGCCCGTCATCTTGATGGACCATGACCCTCTTCTTGATCTACATGAGTGCGGCAGCCGATGATAGGAAATGTAGATGGCACAAAGGAAACAGTGTTATAATAGTGTTTTCATACATGGGTTTTAATAGGTCCTGTTGGGCTTGTTTCTGTGAGTGTGTGCATTGGATGTGTGTGAGTTCTCTAGCTCTTTCTCTCACTTTCTCTCCTCTTTTCTCTCTCTCACTCTCTGCCAGACGTTGCTGGACCTGGGTGCGTCTCCTGACTATAAGGACAGTCGAGGGTTAAGTCCGCTCTATCACAGCTCTATGGTAGGAGGAGACCCCTACTGCTGTGAACTTCTGCTCCACGACCACGCTCAGGTGGGCTGTGTGGACGAGAACGGATGGCAGGAGATACACCAGGTAAACACACACATACAGAGCGCGACTGCTCTTCCCAGACATGGACACTACTGTAGACTGAGACTGTGAAATTGTGAGGAAACCTTTCCGATGGTTTTATGAGGAAGAAAATGTAGGGGACAAGCAAACGAGGGAGAAGTACAATATTAATTTCCTAATTTGATGGGGCACAAAAGCACTGCAGACTTAATAAGGTTTTATGTGGAGGGAACGGGAGTAGCACTACAAGGCTGGATAAAACCCTGCAGACCCTGTCATTATATAAACCTTAAAGGACTGGAGCACAAGAACTGTTAACAGTACTGTGTCCACAGTGTTCCATTGTTCCCACTGCTCTCTCTTCTCCTCTCCTCTTCACACCAGAATGTCTGGGGACCTCCATGGTTACCCCACACTCCTGCCTTGTTCACCCCCACCAACAGCCTCTGTTCCTGGGGTAGCATGGTGCCGTCACCACACAATTCAATGAAGGGTTAGTCTGGAGGCTTGGAGACCTACAGTATAATCAGGCTAAACTGACAGGCTGTTGGTAAGAGAATGAAAGAGAGAGATGACAATGGAGTATGAGAGAAAGAGTATGTGTTTGAGAAAGGAACTCTTACCCATTTTGAATTGGGGGGAGATGAAGCTGACACTAAATCTGGGCCTACAGGCCAGCTTTCCAGAGCTCTCCATTACTATACGACTATATACTCTATATGTTACCTTCCCTCTGTCCTCCATGGCATTAGAATGTATTGTGTGTGTGTGTGTGTGTGTGTGTGTGTCTGTCTGTCTGTCTGTCTGTCTGTCTGTCTGTCTGTCTGTCTGTCTGTCTGTCTGTCTGTCTGTCTGTCTGTCTGTCTGTCTGTCTGTCTGTCTGTCTGTCTGTCTGTCTGTCTGTCTGTCTGTCTGTCTGTCTGTCTGTCTGTGTATGAATAATAGGAAACACAAATGAAGAGTGATAATAAAAATGACAATGTGTGCTGCTGGAACACACAGATAAGACAAAACAAAAGAGAGAGGGAACAATTAATATAGTGCCTGTGTGGGATAGAGAAATAGAGAAGAGAATAGAGAAGAGAAATGGGTTGTCTCCAATATCACACAATTTATGATACCACAATCACCCAAAATATCTTAATAACCCAAACTGGCATCCATGTGGCTCTAAGGCGGCCTTCTTGTTTGTCTCCCCATAAAGGCGTGTCGTCATGGTCACGTTCAGCACTTGGAGCACCTGCTGTTTTACGGAGCTGACATGGCTGCCCAGAACGCCTCTGGAAACACCGCCCTGCACGTCTGTGCCCTCTACAACCAGGTAAGACACTGTATGGTGTGTGTTGTCAGATAAGTAGTGGTGAGTAAGAAGTGGTTTAGAGGGGTTTGACAAATGTCTGTGTGTGTTAAAGCTGTCTTTTTTAATGTTGCTTTCACTTTTCTAATGTTGCTTTCACTTTTCTAATGTTGCTTTCACTTTTCTAATGTTGCTTTCACTTTTCTAATGTTGCTTTCACTTTTCTAATGTTGCTTTCACTTTTCTAATGTTGCTTACACTTTTCTAATGTTGCTTTCACTTTTCTAATGTTGCTTTCACTTTTCTAATGTTGCTTTCACTTTTCTAATGTTGCTTTCACTTTTCTAATGTTGCTTACACTTTTCTAATGTTGCTTGCATTTTGGGGTGGCAGGTAGCCTAGCGGTTAGAGCTTTGGGCCAATAACCGAAAGGTTGTTGGATCAAATCCCTGAGCTGACAAGGAAAACATCTGTTGTTCTACCCCTGAACAAGGCAGTTAACCCACTGTTCCCTGGTAGGACATCGTTGTAAATAAACATTCTTAATTGACTTTCCTAGTTAAAGGTTACAAGTTACCTGGTCAATTCAGGCAGTGTACTGGTGCTAGGAGGGCGCTGAGTGGACTGTCAGATTGAATGGAGACAATGTGAGAGTCATATTGATAGTAGCAAGCGATTTAGAGATGAGATTGATAGGCTCCAATGAAACATTGATTTCTGAGTTTGGGGACTGAGCCTTAAGTGTCTAATTGAAAAGCGATGGCTCAGGTGTTGAGAGCAGAGCACTAGGGTTGTGGGGTTGTTTCCTGTACGGGCCATGTCGACTGAATATGGCTGTGTATAAAAGTGTTTTTGTAAAGATTTCTGTCTGTGAAATGTACACACACACTGTGATGTAACACTGTGTGACAGTGTGTAGATTCTGTGCCAGAATCCTGCTGTACTTTTAACCACTAAGTGAACAGCATGGGGCGGGTGTGTGTGTGTATTAGAGTGAAACCTTCTCCGATGACTATACTCATGTGCAATGACCTGTTTCCAAGGCTCTAGAACACTACAGTCTCCAGAGAGTGTGTACATGCACACACAAGTGTGTCTGAGAGGGTCGAGGAGAAGAACATCAATACTTCATCAAGGCTGTTTGTTACACATGCACGGCTGGAGAGAGAGGGAGGGGAGGAGGAGAGAGGAGGAGAAAGAAGGAAACTGTTGACATGTGCATTTAAAACTTAATAGGAAATTAGGGCTCATACAATCATGAATAAAATGGCATTAAGTGGCATATTTTAGGTGATCCAAAGGTCCTTAAAATTGGTAGCCTACCATGTTACCTTAAACAACACAGATTTAATTCTCTGAGTTATGCTAACGAATATTCGTGGACAAATGGAGAAGTTAGGGGGAAAGGTGTTACTCCTCCCTTTCATAGACCCTGTCTCTGCAGGGTCCTATCGTCACAGACATGTTTCATCCCTCCAGTGTTTAGAGATGCAGGAGGCCACCGCTGAGCAGATCGATCCTATGGACAGAACTTTTAAGTGGGGCTTAAAGGAATAAATGCAGGGACGGGGACTGCGGGGGGACAGGTGGTCTGGATGATTATCGAGGAATCAACACAGAGACACTAGCTCAGTGACATAGATTCATATGAGAGAGATACAGAGGGAAGGGATATGGAGAGCGGAGAGAGACAGAGAGAGAGAGAGAGAGGGAAAGAGAAAAGTAGAGAGCCATACAAAGGAGACAGGGAAGTAAAAAGGAGGATGAAAGAGAAGGACATGACAGGCAGGCAGCCTCCTGATTGATGAGTCAATAAAGAGACAGTCCCAGTCAGTCAATCAGTCAGTCAGAAGTAGACTGGTTAATGAACAGAGTAGACTGGTTAATGCCACTACTAGAGGGGAGTGATTGAGCAGACACAACACCAGCTGAGAATGGAATAACAGGAATCTGAGGGAATGAGTGGAACCCAGGTGGAATCACACACCTGTCAGACAAGACAAGGAGAAGGAACAGAATGGCGTCAGGAAGATTCTAAATGTGAAAAGACACACCTACTCATTCAAGGGTTTTTCTTTATTTGGACTATTTTCTACATTGTAGAATAATAGTGAAGACATCAAAACAATGAAATAACACATATGGAATGAGTAGGTGTGTGCAAAACTTTGGCCTGGTACTAATACAGATGAAGACTCATGAAGTAACCCAAAAAATGTTAAACAAATTCAAATATATTTTATCTTTGAGA